>NC_079491.1:113161151-113168651 GCF_020520425.1 Spinacia oleracea | reverse complement strand
TGTCTAATAATTTAATGAAATTTACTTATGACAGATTTTCATCTCTTACAGTAAAGTTTCATAGGTCTTGTCCGATACTAATCTTCCCAAAGTAAGTATCTATGCAAATGATTATGACATTGCCATGTCCACATAGTTCAAGAAACAGAACTACTAGTCATCTTGCATTCTAATCGTCTAACGTTTTCTATGCGTCCAATTTTATAGAGAACTCCGACTAGGGACCATTTTCAACCTTTGACATTCAAGTTCACTTGATAGACATTTCTTAGTCACAGGACTGGTCCTGACAGTCTATCTTGAATATATCGTCAAATTTGAAGGGACTCATCATTTAATACTAAACCAAGATTAAATGGAATATGAAAATACTTTTCATATATGATAAATGTTCAACCCCAATGTTTTATAACCATGGGCCTCAAACCCATCTTCTAAAACAATTCATGGAATTCAAAGCTATGCTTGATTTCCAGTGCTACAACGTGAGTGTTGCTTCTCACTTGTTGCATAGGTTTAGTTATCATGCTTTGCCAATCTTAATATCCTTTTCATCGAATGTTCTTCGAGATATGATGATAAGATCTTTTCGAGTTTGTTTATTATGTGATCTAGTCTTTCTTACTTCGATGGTGGTTTTACTTCATTTTGCAATGAAGAACCATCAAGTTAGCAGACGTTTTTCTTGCTTCAAGAGTGGTTCTACGCATTTTTCAATGAAGAACCATCAAGCCAGCAGATAGGTGATCTACCCAAGTTCAGTGAAGAACTTTAAACAACCCTGTTTTATTGCTTCTTAGGCAATAATTACTTTTACTTCAACTGTATAGGTTGCTAGTGATGCTTTGTTTGGATTTACCTATCCAAGCAGTTCACAGATATGTGGAATACTTTCCAGCTGTATCTTAGAACATAGAAATTAATATTTTAATATCCCACGCAACAACTCATGGTCTCCAATCCATGTTGCCATTTCAAAACACGATGCTCTATAGCTCGTCCTTATCAATGGTTAACTCCAAAGGGTCTTGCTTGATCCTTTGCCAGTGTTTATGCGTGTAGCATCAATATTTAGCATATCTTTATTTCCTTGAATTCAAGAACTATTCCTATGTACCTTTTCAAGTACCATAAGTATTCTTGATCTCAAACTAGTTGATCTTTACTTAGATCAATAGAGATTGGTATATGTTCGTCATGGCTAAAGTCATACAATACGTTTTTGGCGATCCTCATATTATATCATACATGATAAATTCTTTTGCAGAATAATTCCCAATTGAATTCTATTCATGTAACTTTAGCTCATCTAGTTTCAGTAGATACTAAATCCAGCTAAATTCTTTGACATATAATATAGGTTTAAGAATCTTACTTAGATTCTTTGATGTTTAACTTAGTAAATGCTTATACATAGTTCAAACATCCTTTACTTAGATTTATTCATATGGGTCAAATATCTCCAATGGAGTCTTTCGTGTTTGATTTAGTAAATGCCATTACTTAATCCAAAACAATATCATAAGATCTTTGTAAATAGATCTTAATATCCAGTATGTACTAAGTTTCGCCATGGTCCATCATTGATGAATAATTTCAAATCTAAGTCATTAGCATTTGAATGTTGTTTCACAATAGAGAGATATGTGTGTGATACACATAGGACCAAATAAGTTTTTATGTACTCCCACTAAACTTCTTATACATCTATAAGAATCATGTATATTTTACGAAACTAAAATGCTTATTAGCTTCACTTAAAATACAGTTCCAATTCCCAATTGCTTGCTTAAATCTGTACTTAGATTTTATAAGCTAGCTTTCCTTTTCAAGCATTTATTTGGATCCACAAATTCTATGACATACCATGTACATATTATATTCCAACATTTGATTGAGGAATACGTTTTGTCATCCAATTGCCATATGTACCAATATGCAATCATTGCTTGAATTATAGACTTAAGCATGAGGTTTCAACACAATCCATGCCATGAATTTGCTTGTAACCTTTAGCAACTAATCTAGCTTTGTGTGTGAACACAATTCCATGTTTGATGGTTTTTATCCTTAAAACAAACTTGCAACCAATAGGTGTGAAACTATTCTTGCAAATCAACAAAATTTCAATTTTGTCATCAAAACATTGAGTATGTTTTATGGCCTTTAACCATTTAAAACATTTGAGTCTATATATGGCCTCTAACCATTTTAGGTAATCTGGGTTTCGTCATAGCTTTCTTACAGGTCACAAACTCATTAATCTACATGATAATAGTTTGACTGTAAGTTGTAGGTTTCTTCACTATCTAATAGAAGAATCGCATAGCTTTAGTGACCTGAACTCCATGTTTCTTCACTATCCAATAGAAGAATATCATAGTTCCAGTGACTTGAACTCTATGCCTATTTTGGGTATAGAACATCAAACAAATAGAATATCAATAGCCACTTGAAAGTCCTTTGAATATTCTGTTCTCCTTGAAGCACTTGTAAAGTCTTCTAAGAGATGTCTATTCTTTAAAAGCCACTTCTAAAGTCCTTAAAGAATACGTTCGGGTTTTCTGAAGCACTTCGAAAAGCCTCCGGAATGTCCGTTTATGTTTGTTGTTCGCCTCGAAGACTTTCGAGGTCTATTTTCTCCCACTTGTCATTTTGGAAACGAATCTACAAAAGGACATTATTTCGAGCAAACAAACATTATGTTCTCAAAAATTCGTGGTAGAAACAATACCCTTGTGTCTCATTTGAATAAATCACAATGAAACATATATCTAGACTTGGGCCTTAGTTTGTTGAATAACAAACACTAAGCTCCCACTGAGTTTAGCAACTCTCTAGATATATATTATCGAAAAGATATTCTGAAATTACTTTTCAATAGCTTTGACGAATTTGGTTTAGTTTGGTGGTAGTTGAGCATTTTGTTTTAGAAATTATAGGAAAATTCTTTATGATTCATCATTGATCGAATCAAGTACTAATTGACTTCGATTATTCCAACTAAGATATGCCATATCTTATGGACCTAGATTGTGAAATTACATCATTGATGATCATATTTGGTCTCAAGTAATCATCAACATGATCTAACCTAGATCTTTATGATTTCTTGCCAAGTGGATTTTATACTTCTGAATCTTTGAACTAGCCAAACAGATTCAACTTATATCACATTTGAGTAAATAAACCTATATTCACTCAAATCCATGTGAAATAATAAAGTCATAAAATCTTTCTTTAGCTTTGAACTCTATTGTCTAGGCGTTCTAACAATAGTTCATATCTTTTGTTACTTTCAACAAGTAAGACTAGTTGTCTTAAATTGATTTAGAAATCAATCAATTTTCAAAAGTCCATCATAATAGAGCTTATGAATGTTAACTTGTTGATATGGTCTAAGCAACAATGCCAAAGATTAGTGGAACTCAAATCAAGGGGTTGATTTGAACCTAGTAAAGTTCTTTAAAGAGTTGTTTGTTTTAATCAAGCATATTGACTCAACCTGTAATTGACCATTTCATTCAAATAAACAAACAAACATTGTTTTTGTTTTTCTTGAATGTGAGTCTTTCTGTGTTTGAAGCAGAAATTTAGGCATGTTGATTATGGAACAAAATAGCCATTAAGTTCCAGCCTTTGAAAGGACTTAAAACAAACTTAGATGACCCTACAATTAATGTAGCATTGCCATGCTTCATTTCCCACTTGTAGGTCATTAGTGTATCCTAGCTTCCATTGTTTGAGTTATTACCGAAGTAAGAACCTCAAGCGGTATATGATACCAAGGAAGTTTGATTTCTAGGTCACTTCTCTTTAAACATAAACTTATAGGTAGAAATGGAATCGTAAATTCCTTTCATCTGTTCCTCGTTTTCCTATTTCTTGTACCCTTTCTTATAGTTTTAAGAATTGAATTCTTTAGTGTTGACTTTTATACTTTGTTAGACATGTCCAATGTCACCCCAACAAGGTTCTTACCATTTAATTTATGTTGAATATTTTGTTTCAACTAGATGATCTTACCAGAAGCTTCTAAAGTTCTCTAAGCATCGATCTATTCGAATGTCTAGGGACTAGACTCATTCGAGAATTAAATGGAAAAAGATATTAGGTTGTTAACCATTGGTAAGACTGAGCGTTTAAACTCAATGCTTTATGATCTCAAAACTACATTGTATTTTGAATTCACAAGCACCAATTGGTTTACCATTCGATTTTGATGTTCGAAAACAACCATAAAAGTCGCTATAAGAAACGTACATTTTTAAATTGCTTACTTTCTCTCATTTCCGTGAATCGTTCTTGGATTCACTACCAATCGAGGAAATTTACTGTTACCTTTCTAAAAGGATTTATTGCAGTGCAAGATATTTAATTATAAACAATAATTAAAACATACATTGAAGCATGCAAAGTCTAAACATTTATCATGAATAATAACTTGAAATTAAAGCAACCATGCAATTCAAACAAGTTATTAGCATTTTATTCGATTTTATTGTTCCGGCAGGTGTGAATAAAATGATTCCAAGACCCTAAAATCATTGAAGAACTAAGCACAGTTTGTCGACTTAATCCTAAAACATCTTAGGTAAGCAAAAGCCTTTTGCTAATAGTCTAGAAACTATTCTTGGTTGATAGGTACGTCTAAGAACTTATTAGGTAAACCTATCGATTTTGCCACGACATAAAAGGACTCCTTACTTATATCGTTGAGTTTCACCAAAACTAACATGTACTCACAATTATTTGTGTACCTTGCCCCTTTAGGACCAATAAGTAACACCTCGCTGAGCGAAAACTATTACTAGATTGATGTAAAGGATATCCAAGCAAGTGTATATTTTGGCATGGCACCTTTTAACTCAATTTTTTAAGTTTGGAACTTAAGGCTCTTACTATGTTGGTTAGATTTTAAGTGAACTAAAATCCTTAATCATGCAACATAATCAAGCTTTTGATCTCATGCATTTTAAGACATATTTAAAAGCAATAAATAACTTAAAACATGCATAAGATATTTGTGATCTAGTATGGCCCGACTTCATCTTGAAGCTTTGACTTCAAAGTCCGTCTTGAAAATCTCCGTGGGAGGCACCATTTTCTTCAAATAGGATAAGCTATAACTAATTACAACTATTTGATGGTTCGCAGACCATATTTGAATTGAAAAATAACTTTGGTACTTTAGACCAATTACATTCAAATTAATGGTACGCAGACCATATTTTCTATCCTATTTGGGCCATACTAGTCACTTCATAACCTGCAAAACAGTACATATACAATATATACCATTCACCCATTCATTATCATGAATGGCCCACATAGCTGGTTAGTAAAACACATTATGCATCACGTAAACATTTGCAGCAATTAATCAAGGGCACCAATAATCTACCAATTATTCAGTCCTTATTAATTCTAATCAAGTTGTTTTAACCTTAAGGATTTGTAGACCTAATCAAGAGTTTATGACTAAAAAGCGCTCCCACTTAAACCAATAAATTCATATGCTTTACTAATTTTAAACATAAAAATGTATTTCTAGTCTAACCGGAAACATACAAATTTAATTAAAATTTAAAGCTCATATAAATTTATAATTGAATCCAAATTGTTTAATTTAATTTCAGTCGTATTTAAATTAATTCATGATTTTAATTTTAGTAAAATAATTAGAATAAATAACATTTATTATAATTACAATATTCAAAATTAAAATCCAAGAAAATAATTTAAATTATTAATTTTAAAATTAATTAAAATTACGTGAACTGAAATTTTCAAATTAAACATTCAAAACGATCTAATCGTAACGCAAACACCCTACGCATTGCACGCCCATGGGCCGCACGCACACAGCCATTGCTGGCCATGTGCGCGCAGCCCATGCGCTCGTCGCATAGCTGCTGCATCCCCATCGCAAGCCTCCGCACGCATTGGTGCTCGCTGCGCGCGCCAGCGTTCATCGCACGCGAGCTATCGCTCGCAGTGCGCGCGCGACATCGCTCGCTGGGCGCGCGAGCCATCGCTCGCTGGGCGCGCGACATCGCTCGCTGGGCGGGCGCGCGAGCAATGCTGGGCGCAGCGCTCGTGGCACGCGAGCTTGCGCTCGCTGCGCGCGAGGCTGCGCGCTCTTGTGCGAGGCAGCGCGCGTTGTGGCGCAGCTCGCTTGCTGCCCACACGCGACTGCCTTGGCTCGCCCTTCGCCCATGCCCATTCGTCCATTGCTCGTGGCACACGACACAAGGCAGGGCTGCTGCCTTGTGCTCGTGCACTACGCCCTTGCTCATTGCATTCGTGCCGCACGGGCGACGAGCTCCCTTGCTCGTCGTCGCATGCCCGCATTATACAACACCCCTTAAGGGTAACACGAAGCGTCCATTGCTTCGTGCATGCAAGTTTTATGAACGAATCGCATAAAAATTTAAAATTTATATTTAAAATTAATGACAAATTAATAAATAATTTTAATTTCATAATTTTAGGGCGAAAAATCGAAAATTTATTATCCAATTGATTTCCGATTGTTATGGATTCAAGTCTAGGTCATAAAAATTTAAAATTTATCATAAATTTACAATTTTTATGGTGGTTTTTAATCATAGGTTTCTAATTAAATTACAATTAATTATGAAAATCAAATTAATTCTAAATTATTCTAATTTTCAACAAATTAATCATAATTACAAATTAGATTGCATAATTAACAAGACTAGGCATTCAAACTTGTTAAACATATGCAGTAGGTCAATCAAAAATTCAAGATTTATCAACAAGAATCGCAAATATTTAATTTAACATCTTAAATTTACGAAATTTTGCATTCGAAAAACTAAAACCTTCGAAAAGTCATAGTTAGGCTTCGAATTTGAGAATTCTGGGTTCGGCAGAAAAATACTCTTTTTGTCAAAATTTTAGAATACCTTTTACATGCGGAATTGACACAAAAATCACTCAATTCGGATGAGTAACGAAGAAACTGCCGAAAAACTGCGTACGTATAATTAAATAAACGCAATTTGCAATTAATTAACAATTACGGAAATTAATCACCCCTTTTAATTCTTGCAAATTTGTAATATTTAACCATGTTCATGCAATTTAGATTATGAAAATAATAAGGGGCTCGTGATACCACTGTTAGGTTATGATACATATGACATTACATAGATCATGCGGAAACAACCATTAACCCAGGACAACATATTATTTAAACATAATCATATAGCATAATTTAGATGCATACTCTTTGTTGCGTGCCCTCCCTAGCTGCGCCCGAACCGAACAAGAACAAGTCTTTAGGACTCCAAGTGTCGTCCCTCCGTAGATAGTCCACAGCACGTCCGGATCCGCCTTAAGATTGACCAACTAGAATCGCCCTTAAGGTACTAGAATTTTCGGCACTTTTGAGCAAGATGTGTGGCTGAATTTTTCTCTCAAAAACTCACTTTGAATACTTTGAAACTCGTTATAAATTGTGAGCCCTAGCCT